>NC_056726.1:1627862487-1627887487 GCF_019279795.1 Protopterus annectens | reverse complement strand
TTATCATTTTGTAAGGAGTCTCATTCTTTAACATTTGCAATCAAAAAAGGGTAAATCAAATGACAAAGATCACCAATGGCTCTGGTAAATCTGCCTCTCAGTTAGAAACCCCATGTATCACAAAAAGTGAGTCACAGGACGAAAAAGAACATAATCTTCAACAGAGATGCAAGGAGATAGTTGTCCTCTCTGGGACAGCTGTATCCTTGCATCTCTACTACAGTCAGTTTAAAAAGGATGAGATCTGCTGCCAGTTTTGCCCACCTAATTTTTACAAAGCTAAAGACATTGTGAATGAAGGCCCTAATTCATTCCTCAGCCTGCTTGCTGATCTTGTTAGTTCTTGCAGGATGTATTCATCTTGGTCAAATTCCTATCTGCCCCGTTTCAATATTATCCATATCTATCATCCCTCCCATGACTACTGCTGTACATAAAATGACTATTTACTGTGCAACTATGCATTTTTAGTCTCGCAAGGCATCACCAAGACGTCTCCTGTGTGTTGTTGTACTGTCTTTATGCTAGACATTTCAGGGTACAGCTGAAGATTCAAGCAATAGAGATAGCGCTGCTTCTATGAAGGCTAGAGGATTCCTCAGAGAAGAGTGATTGAAAAAAGAAGGGATACATAGGTTAGATTGTTAAATTTATGACCTACTGGCCTTGAGAAACTTTGCTGTAATCCCATGTTTATATTTTCTACTTCATATATACAGAGTAAGACTATGTTTGAAGGAGTCATTGATTTTTTAACTGTATTTATTTATTTAACCTTTTTAACAAGACAAATCAGATGTTGCAAAGACCTTTTTCAACAGTTTCCTTGGCTAGAGGCAAATACAGTTGTATAAAGAAAATTGAATGGGCAACATTAAAGACAACAACAATAATACAGACTATTTTAGAGACAAACAGAAAAATATATACATTGCTGCAGGAGTTAGCTGAAGCAGTTGTATTAACATTTAGGAGGGATATCTATGCTTTGGATGCAAATACAAAGGAGGTGGATGTATCGATTCCAGGTTGTTGTCCCACTTATTTTTGCATTTTCAACTTGACTGATTTATTTATTTATTTATTTAAGTACTTTGTGTATGCATATACTGTACTTACCTTATGGATTATTTACTCGCTTACCTAGTTTTACATCTTGATGTTCTGAACATGCTAATACTTTGCCTGTTCAGCAAAGAGGATGTCTGACAGCTTGGGAATAACATTATGTAATTCAAAGTATCCTGCTTTTATTAAAAGCAAGAATGTTTGCATTTTTACGTATAGCTTATTAATAACGGGGTCTGTGGAATAGTAAGACATTTTGATTTCTGAAGAAGTAATCAGAGGAGTTGGTTATTAGCTTCTTGTTTAGAGGTTTAATTGAAGGGAGGCACTTGTTCTATATCCTTGGAAGGTGGTGTGCAATGCATCTTCATAGGTTCATAGGATGATACTAGGTTACTGGCCCGGAGGCCCTTATAAGCTTAGCCAAGAATTTCACCTATGTTCCCACAAAGTCAGCACCTTTTTTTCCCTGTCCAGCAAGGACACAGGTGGGATCCCAGGGGTATATTTTTTGTTTCCCATCCAGTCGTCCAGGTTCCTCTTAAAGAGGGCTAGTGAGGTACTCTGCTTGACATGGTGTTTATATTATTGCTATTGATTTTTAGTATTAGACTCCATGATATGGTGTTACCTTCCCATGTGATGCATTATTGGCATGCACTTTAAAATAGAACCACATAAGACCTTGCCTTATAAACCAGACAAAAAGCAGCACTTAATAGAAACAGAATATAATGACAGCTATGGAAGCCTTTCTGAATACTTCATATTTTTCAGTCTTGTGATTTTTTTATAGTTGGAAACATTATTTTCAAGATGTTCTTCATAAGGATCACTGCTGCAGTAGCCTAAGCTATATGGGTTATATCCTTCTAAGGATGTAACAACCGGCCAGCTTCCAAACATTCAAACACTTTCCACATGCGCAAACCATTAGTCAGATTAAGCTGAAATAACTAAAAGTCATGTTCCGTTACCAAGTCCTTCACAATTTTCTGCTGCCAAAGAGAACAGTCCTCTGTGGGCTTTCAAGGATAGACAGTCGACTAATGCTGTTCCATGGCTGGGCAGACAAGTTCCCCTCAAGAAAAAAAAACTTCCACTTTACATTTTATGATAGAAAACTCATTTATTTCTGTAAACCATATTTATTTATTTAAGCTAGGATAAAAGACTTTCACTTGGATTTTATACACTTTTAAATGTGAGCATTACCTTAAAAAAAACATGTTAAAACTTATTTTTAGACTACTTTTCTTGTGGTGAAACTTGTTTTTTTTTTTTTACTTTTGGGACCTGGGGTAACTGTTTAAAGTACAAACTGTTATGAATGAATAAGGACTGACGAACGACCTGGAGATAACCACCAACAAGAGCAGGATACAGCCAACAATTTTAAAAATTCAACGTCGACTCCAAGATGAATTAAAATGCAGTTCATTTATTGTCACAAAACAAAGATTACCTAGGTTTCGTTCGAAAACGAACTTCTTCAGATAAATGTCCTAACTGAAGCACGTTCCTTAAATACACTGCTGAACACACAATTACATTCATTTCCAACCAATGATTGTATTAATTATTCAATTAACTTGTTTTTAAAAATTTCAAAGGTTAAAACTTGTCTTTTTAAATAGTATACACAAAATTTGCGTCATGCCACACTACAACAAACAAAAGAAAAACTCAAAATGTACAATTTATACACTAAAAAACTATTTATAATTTATACTGTTATATACGGATGACTTCTTACGGAGGTCGGATAGACTCAGGAATCAAGGGCAGTCAATAGCAGTCAACGATTACAGTAAAATTGGTGCTCGACCCAAAAAGGATTTTTTATCCAATCCAAGAAATGGGTGGAAAGCACACAAATGACAGAAAGTAACCACGGAGTCGATCAGAGACTTCGGAAAGACGTTTCTGGACATGTGCATGATGATATGGATATTATCACTGATTTTTTCACCAAGTCTGTTGTATGTGGTGATGCGACGGACCTGGGTAATTTGTTTGTATTGAGACAGATATTAGTAAAAATTTGGTTCCAATTATTACACCAGTCACAGATACATCAAATGTTTTATTGCAAAGTACTGGGTATGTGGAAAATGGTGATAACATTATTTTGAGTTCAGTAGGAACAAATATTAGTAAGTTACATGTTACACAAAATGTTCAAGTTAAAATTCATAACGCTCAATATGTGCATGACGAAGATAATAAATTCCAACACAGTACTGACATAACGTTTGTGCAACATCATCAGGGGGGTAATATGGATGATACAAACCTGATAAGTTTGATGAATATGAGCATATATGAGTATGCTAGTAATGATTCAATATCGGATATTGTTAAATATAGTGAAGAAATTATAGATGGTAATAATGTATGTGGAAGTGATGACATTGGAAAAAACTTATCACTTACACAGGAATATGATAAGTCATTTCATGTGAATTTTTTCATTGACCTTGATCCAGAAATGTATTACAATGAAGGGCAAATCAATAGCATGGAAGTTAGAAACTTGGATCAAAGTGTTATCGATGCTATGGAACATTCAGAACATGGAGTGTTAAGTCACCCTATAGTTATAATCAACAAAGAAGGTGACTTTAAGTTATATAATTATTCTAAGACATGTATGGATGAAAAACAAGTTAATTTGTTTGCAAAAGGTTTTAATTTTGTCCCATGTAATAAAGGGAAGTTGGTTAACACTATTTTAGAATTAAAACTATTTACCCGTAAATTGAACTTGAGAACCTGGTTCAATGACTGTCCTGATAATGGAAACAGTGAAAGAGATGATAGACCAACCAAGCCAAGTATATTCAATCCCCTAATGAATGATAAGGTTGCCATTTTTGAAAAATTTAGTGAAACAGAAATAAGGAAATTCTTTAAAACATACAAAAAACAAATACATTATAATATGTCGAAAGAAGAACTAGAAACACTTAAGGGTATATGCAATATACGGGACATCAGGATTATGAGACCCGATAAGGGCAATGGTGTTGTTATTACTGACACCAATGATTACATATCCTATATGATAGGTATGTTACAGGAAGACTCATATACAAAAGTCAGTATCAACGAAATACATATTGCATACAAAAAGATAGATCTATCACTTAGGGACATGTTATACCAGGGGGAAATTTCTGAAGAAGAACTTGTCTTTTTGGTCAACGAAAATCCGGTCATTAGTGGGATATTTGGTATACCCAAAATTCATAAGGGGTTGCACAACTTGCAATTTCGACCCATTGCAGATGGGAAGAGGAGCAAGACGTGTTTCATCAGTCAATTTTTGGATTACCATTTTAAGAAATGTATGACCAAGTTCCCGTATATAACAAAAGATTCATGGGATTTTTTGGCAAAAATAAGGGATTTTGATATGAAAGAAAGTTATTCATTTGTTACTGTGGATGTATGTAACTTGTTCACAACCATACCCCAGGATATAGGTCTGATCTGGTTGGAAGAACAACTATATGAGACAAATGTATATGATCAAGGAAGGATGAATACACTGGTCAACTTGATGGAAATTGTGTTGCAAAACAATTTTTTATACTACGAAGGCAGTTATTACCAGCAAGTCAATGGTGTGGCAATGGGGGCAGCTTGTGCCCCCATGTACGCAAATTTGATTATGAGTTATTGGGAGTATAATTACATCTTTAAAACGGAATATTATCAACATATTAAAATATACACAAGATATCTTGATGATATATTTGTGGTTTGGGATGAGGATAAAAGAGCGTTAGATTAATTTCTGAAGTATATTAATAATACTGTAAGATTTTTAAAATTCACCTATGAAATAAATCAGGTAGAGATTACTTATTTGGACATTAGGTTGTCCTATGATAAACAGCAGGGATGAATAAAATCGAACATCTATAGGAAACCAACGTTTTCTAATTCCTATTTGCACTATGACAGCTGGCACCCTGACCATCAGAAAAAAAGCTATTGTCAAAGGACAAATGGTCAGGGCTGCCAGAATGGTGAGTGACGAAGATGAATTTATTCAGGAATTGGTCTATATGTCAAATCTATTTCAAAATAGAGGTTATTCCAAACAGCTCTGTAGAAAAATATACAATGAAGTCATAAACAAAAGAAAAGTAGGTTTATATCAAGCCATATTGACTTCAGAATTTTCAAATCAAGGAAGTAATAACAGTAAGAATATGCTTAAACCTATGTTAGATAATATTCCCTTATATATATCTGTATTTAATGACTGTTTTGAAGTCATTAAACATATAATTGAGAGGAATTGGGATATATTGAGTAAAGATAAAAAATTGGGACATCTGTTTCAAGGTGATGTGAAATTTGTATATAAAAAAAGATTTGTCATTTAAGAATATCTTTGAAAAGGAAATAATGAATAAAATAGGAACTTCACATAGACCAGAAGGTAATTTTAAATGTGGACGATGTTCTGTATGCCCTTATATTTATTGTACCAACGGTAATCTAATAGTGAATTCTTGTAATATAAAAATTAGAGGCCATTACAACTGTTATACATCAAATGTAGTATACATTGCATTATGTCGGGATTGTAATGCTTTTTATGTTGGGAAAACTGGGCGACACTTTAGGGATAGAGTGAAGGAACATTTATTAGATATCCAACATTCTAGGACGACTAATGCCCTAACTAGACATTTACAAGGAAAATTATAGACACAAATTTAAATTTTGTGTCATTCAACAAACAGTATATGACATACAAGGTAGAACTACTCAATATGATTTAGAGATCAATGAGTTGAAATGGCAGATAATATTAGACGCATATAATAGACCGGGGTTGAATGAATGTTGTACCATTAAGCCTATATTACAAAATAATAGGATAAAAGGTAAATAGGTTCACATTGAGATAAGGTCAGTTATTATTTATTATTATTTTTTACAAAAACATTTGTCACGTTGTCGGTGTGTAAGAATTTGTAAAAATACACAAAATATACAAGAATAATAATAATGTGTTCATCAATTCTCACCCACATGTTTGAATAGGGATGATTGATAACAACAATCATATGGGAATATGTATATATATTTATTATTATAAACATATTATTTATCATATATTCACCATTATATTACTTTTTTATACAACAATATATTCATCAATTAAACATATACTTCATGCACAGGTCAGGAATTCATTAATGAGTTTGCATGCAACCAAAAGGGAAGTAAGATCATATTCATTAATAACTATAGAATATATATGTTATTATAGTGTAATTTATATATACGTACATATATTTTTATTATATTATATTATATATTTTTTGTAGTTAATTAATTAAATATAACAGTATAAATTATAAATAGTTTTTTAGTGTATAAATTGTACATTTTGAGTTTTTCTTTTGTTTGTTGTAGTGTGGCATGATGCAAATTTTGTGTATACTATTTAAAAAGACAAGTTTTAACCTTTGAAATTTTTAAAAACAAGTTAATTGAATAATTAATACAATCATTGGTTGGAAATGAATGTAATTGTGTGTTCAGCAGTGTATTTAAGGAACGTGCTTCAGTTAGGACATTTATCTGAAGAAGTTCATTTTCGAACGAAACCTAGGTAATCTTTGTTTTGTGACAATAAATGAACTGCATTTTAATTCATCTTGGAGTCGACGTTGAATTTTTGAAATTGTTGGCTGTATCCTGCTCTTGTTGGTGGTCATCTCCAGGTCATTCGTCAGTCCTTGTTCATTCATAACAGTTTGTACAGTGTTGGTTTTTTTGGTTCTAACTGTTTAAAGTACTTTTTCCAGGGAAAACACTTTTTTATTTTTTTACAACTTAGCTGTTTTACCATATTTTGCTGCTAGGCATCTCCAGGTATGAGGTACCTCTTTTTGGCTTAACCATGGAAAAACTCAGTAATTCCTTCTTCCCAGCACAAATAAAGAAGAAAATGAATAGACAAGCTTTTCTACCACACCATGCTGCTAAAGTTGTAGGTGCATGAGGTGCATGACTGCTGTGGCCAAAGCTGGTTCCTCGGGCCTACAGCCACCATGGAGTGAGGGTTATATACATCCTCTGCAGCTGTTGGAGTGCCCTTAATTAGAAAGGGAGATCCACTGTTGAAGAGGCAGAGAATGTCTCTCTGACTAGCCAGAATGTTGCACCCATCACTGAGGAAGTATTTGCTGTCATTTCCAGGACTTCTTCTTCAGAAATACCTGTCACAGATAAACTAAAACATATCTTATTTTTCAGTGGCCATGAACAGTAGTAATTTATTGGGCTTTGCTCAGGGTTTAGTGCAGGATCTTGACACTTCTTGTATGGCTGTTTCTAGTAAAATAAAAATTGATTCTTTGTTTTCCGAAGAAATTCAAGACCTTGAATCTCTAAATGATTGTGAATGGATAGATTATCCCCAAGATTCAGCAAGCAGCTGTGCAGGAATAAGTTATTCCTGCATGGCAGGGACCATTCCTGTGCAGCACAGCAGCACACTATGCATATTTATGAAGGCACGCTGCCGTGCTATAAAACGGACATGGTTCTGTGTGGGAGTGCAGGGGATGTGTTGAGAGCTCTCACAATACACTTGCCACCTGTACTCCAGAATTGCCGTTCGGCAATTTTAAATTAGCGAGAATGCTCGTAACACCCCCAACCCATCAGGGTAAGCAATCTGGACAAAGCCATAAGGGACAATTGTCCCTACCAAGCCATAAAACTTATTGAATGACAGTTTTATCATAAGCACATAGTGCACACCTCCCAACTTGTTAGAGTAAGGAATCTGGACAAAGCCATAAGGGGCAATCATCCCACAATGCAGAAAGTTGATAGAATAACAGGTTTAGCATTAGCAGGGATATTCAGAAATAAAGAAACACAACAAATACATTTTTTTAATAACTGTGATAAAGTGTAAGTGTAGCTGCAGGGGTGTGCCCTTTGCTTAGCTACACTTAGTCCAGCTTAAACAGCACCAGAAGTTAAATAGCAAGAGACATACAACTTAAACAGTGCTGCAACAACGTAGTGGTTAGAGTGTATGCTTTGCAAGCAACCATTCCCAGTTTGATCCCCACTGTGACCTATTTGTGTTTTACATGGGAAAGCAGTACATAAATATTTTTTATAATTAGATATGAAATAACATATATTTGTTGACCAGAGTACTGTAGTAGGTCCATATGTGAGGTGTCAGTGTAATAAAGTTGTGAAATCCCCATATAAACACAAGTGCCCCATACAGTATAGTCACACAGGAATAAATGTAATGAAAGCACATTGTGGGATATCAGGGACAGTAAACAGATTTATAGTATGTAATGAATGATGAGTAAATCCCATACAGCAGATTATCTATAAAATAAAAAAAGCAATGTTAAGCATTGCACAGCTCTGCTTACCAGGTGTAAGCATTGTGTAACTATGACTGCTAAGCATGGAGTAGCCCAGTTAAGTGGATTTGCCCATTGGTAAACAATGCTGAACCTGCCCGTTTAAGCACTGCCAACCTTAGCTAAGCAGGTTTGCCCATAGCTTAGCTTAGCTCAGCATATTCAAAACCATCCAATCATGGCAAAGGGTGGGAAATCAGCCCTATTTAAAACCTGCAGGCTGGAATATAGCTCACAACTGGTTGCAGCTTCCCACTATAGGTAGTATGACAGGAATTGGAGAGGGCATGAGCTTTTGGGCGCAGCACTGGAGCATACAGGAGTCCAAGGTCATGGTAGGACTCCTGGTAAAGAATTATGATGAGAGACTACTGTAGGTCCAGTACCAGGGCTCCCAATATAAAGCGGAAGCCTGGGACCATCTCGCCCGAGATCTCACCAGTGCCACTGGTATCCCTCGGACTGGTGAGCAGGTCTGGCACCACTATGCCGACTTGAAATGGAGAAAGAGGGAGGTCTTGGTCCAGTGGGTCCAAGAAGCAAGGCAGAGTGATGTCTCAGCACTGTGTAAGTATTCATATCAAGAACTATTTACTATAGTCCAGCCTGTGTATGTGATGGATATGTATGCCTAAATATTTTTTTATTTCCTTTACAGCTGCAGCTGAGTGGGCTGTGAATCAAGAAGTCTATGCTAGCAGGTTGCAAAGGCTGAGTCGTGAGGCTGGTGAGTAACAATCCTGCTTGTAGTAGTCATACCAAATAAATATAAAGTATTTGAAAGTCATCTGGCAGTATAAAAATGTGTGTATGGGTTGTACTGGATAAACCAGGCAATATGGCAGTAATAGTCCCATATAGGTTATATTTCAATAAAACTGTAACTGTCTGCCAATAAAGTTCTAAATCCTGGACTGGTTGTGTTTACTTTGGTATTGCATGGCATTTAGTGTTGCAGTCTCTGAATTGTAATGTTGTGTTAACCACTGTTACCCACACTGTGCTACATAAAAAATATGTCAAGTAATGTCTGTATAAGATTGTTGTAAATGCAAGGTATGATTGTACAAACAAGAGAGACTTAGACATAAACCACTGAAGGAACAGACAGCAGTTTCTAAATAGCTCACGGTGATGACACCCAAATTGTATTTTTAGCACACACAGCCATGGTTCGAATCCTGGAAGTGGTAGTAGTAAGCTGTATGCATAATCATACTGCTCACCTGTACAGATGATTGCACAATGTCCAGATAATTGGTTCATATATTAGGCCTGTTCCTCTGTCTCCCTGGCAAATCACTGGGATGATCCCAGAATTGTAGCCACTAAATAATGACATACATTTGATTTTCAGCCCTCAAATCCTTCAGAAAAATGTATATTAAAACAAATCCTGTTACTCTAGCAAATGTCTAAAAGTTTATTAGAGTAATATTCAGAATATGTCCCTATTGTACCCCCATGTTGTCAAGCTTTGTCCAGATGTTGTGCATTAAGAGATTGAGAGTTATGTACATAACTACAACAAGGAATCTGGGAATATTTGTAGAAATAGTCAGGTAGTGTTAACAAACATTCCCTCCACAGGTCTACCAGGTAAGACAAGTAGACTTTAGCTATAAGACAGTTGAAGTATACACTGTGGCAAACATAGCACTCCCCAAACCAAGGCCATAGGGTATTGTAATAATACCTGTAGAGCAATGATCATTAAAGTTGTGAGTACTGCAAGGATATATAGATTGTTAATTTACACCCCCTCCACCATATCTGCAACAATAATCTAATCTAAACACACAATTCAATGGGTATGTATACACCAAACCTAATGTGGGGACATATGTCCTATTGTTCAGTAAATATTTAAATGTGTTTCTCTTAATGTTCCATGTTGAAATACTATCATTGGTGGCCTTTTGATATCAATGTAACCTGCGTGCTGCTGTAATGACCACTGTGGTTCCATACATGCATGTGCTCTGTTTGCTATGTAAATGTTCCAAATCTGGTGTTTTGGGTTAATGGGAATATCTATGGATGCTGTTATAACTAATCCTGGATTGTGTTGACTATTACTAACTCACATATGTTCTAAAACTGCAACACCATAGTATGTTTGTGAAGGCCAGTCCCAGCGGACTCACCTCTCCCACCTCAAGTGGCTGGGAGCTGCCCTGGGACCACCTCATCTGCTGGTCTTGCACCACCTTCAGGTGGAACCGCCTCAGGAGATGGAACTTGACCCCCCTGGGAGTGGGCGCGACCAGGATCCTGTCACCCGAAATCAGGTCTGGGGTGTGGTGCGTAGGGAGCTCCACAGAGAATTGGGAGATCTGCTATGCCAGCTTGAGGGCCACATGGTGCAATTGGAGGGTCAGCCTGCCCCCCTTGCTCAACCCCCAGCACAGCCACCTTTGGGGCTGTGAAGGTGCAGTGGTGATTGCCCATGGGTGGGGACCTCAGTCCCACTGTTACCATTTGGGGGCTCATGGGCTTCTGATTTCCAAACAGCCCCCTGTCCAAGGTGTTTACCCCCCCCCACATGTGTCATAATCTGCCCCTGTATGCTGTCTTGTCTGTCTTCTGACCCAACGTACCTCCCCAAATATGCCTATCTTTCCCCAACATCCCACTCTCACCTTAATAAAAAGGGTAATCTGTTCCCAAAAAAAACTTTCACCCCATACATAACTATCCATTTCACACACATGTCCACTGGGCACATGTAATCTGGTCTAATTGACTTCACAACACATTATTGTTATCCTCACTCCTCTCTCAGGGTTTGAGTGTCCAAATAAACCTCCAAATTCAGTATATATGCACAGCTGTTGCTGTAGAAGAAATGGACAGCTATGGACCTTCCATAAAACTGTCCTGCACATCCCTAGCTACTTTGTCTATTGTCTTTCCCTCATTGTGCCCCCTTTTTCACCACTTTCCTATCACCACTTTTTTTCTTTTCTTTTAAAGAAATTAGCATGGTGATAAGAGAGAGTAAGCAGTAGAGAGACAGAGAGAGAGAGAGAGAGAGACAGAGAGAGAGAGAGTGAGAGAGAGAGAGAGAGAGAGAGAGACAGAGAGAGAGAGAGACAGAGAGAGAGAGAGAGAGAGAGAGAGAGAGAGAGAGAGAGAGAGAGAGAGAGAGAGAGAGAGAGAGAGAGAGAGAGAGAGAGAGAGAGAGAGAGAGAGAGAGAGAATACTAACAAAAAAGCAAACAAACAAGGGAGTCATCCTGAAGTGCAACACAGAAAAGAGCATACTAATAAAACATTTATGTGAGACATGTCAGCATGTAATTGAATGTAGTATTTGGTCTGTAATAATGGGACAGATGATTTTGAAAGCTTGATATGTGCCATCAAGACTTGCTGTAATGATGTCCTACTGAACAACTGCTATGGACAGAGCATGTTCATAGGTTCATAGGTTCATACTAGGCTATCTGCCCTAGGGCATTTATAAGCCTAGCCAGAATGTGTTGGCTTTCGCCACCCATTTTAAATTTATTTTGCTATGCCCTTTTTCGAGGTTAGTATACTGTGCCTCTGTCTAACAGTGACACAGAAGTGATACCCGGGGTAAACCTACGATCTCCCATCCACTCATCAAGATTCCTCTTGAAGAGAGTCAATGAGGGACTCTGCCTAACCTGGACTGGGATTTTATTCCAGAGTGAAGGGAGCCTCTGGGTTATGAATCTGTCCCTCCAGCATGTCCTATTTATTTCAGTGCTGAGGTTCAAGTCTCTCGAGTGTGTAGCTCGATGGGATTTAGATTTTCTGAGGTGCAGCATGTCCATTAATTCCGGGTTGGACATGGCTTTATATGTCAGGCACAGATCGCCCCTGAACAGGTGGTATGCCACTGAGTAGAGCTGGAGTTTCTTTAACTGGGCAGCATATGGCATCTGTTTGAGCCCTTTGATCCTCTTGGTGAGGTACTTTTGGGGTCTTTTCAGTTGCTGCAGGTGTCTGGTAAGGTACATCCCAAAAGGAGCATTGTACTCAATTATGGGCCTGATGAGGGATGAGTAAAGAGGCACGATGACCTCCCCTGATCTAGATGTGAATCCCTTCATGATTAGGTGGGCTATATAAAATGTTTTTCTAACCACTTTGGCCACGTGGTTGTCAAATGAGAGACTGCTATCAACTTGGGTCCCCAGGTCCCTAATTACTTCTTCTGTACTTAATGGATTACCACCTATGTGATAATTTGTGGGCACTTTGTTTTTGCCAAAGGGGATGACTATACACTTTTTGGCATTTAGCTTGAGGCCATGGCTCTGGCACCAGTTGTCTGTTTCTATGAGGCCCTTTTGTGACCCTGTGGGCAGTGGGCCATACCTGTCAACTGTGCAGATCTGCACAGAATGTCAAGATTTAAGCCATCATAGTGTTTGTTCTGTTCCTCAAAACATCTATATTAGTCTGGTAAATAGCTGAAAGTGGACGTAATGAAATCATGACAGACACATGAGTTTCATGCCCCACCCCACCACCTTCGGAACAGTCATGGTAATGAGAAATGTATCATGCACCAACTTCATAGGTTTGTAGTAGGCATATCTATGATCTGACCCTATATATCCCCCTAATGTTAGGCTTTGTCCACATGTGATGCTCTACTTTGTTGCAAGTCAGAACAGTTCAGCTGTGGAGGAAGGGATAATGTCAATAATTAAAAGAGATCCTCATTTTGCACCCCTCCACCCCCATTTACATTGCCTTTGGTCAGATGTTCTGCAGTGAGAGGTTCAGAGTGTGGATCCGATGTTCAAATGCACTCCATAGCTTCATAGGTGTGTACTAGGCTAATGGCCCCGGAGCCTTTATATGCCTAGCCCATAGGATTACCCAGGCATCGTGACACCCAACCTTAGTTCCTAGTGTCTCTGTTGAGTAGAGCCACTGGAGTGATTCCTGGGGTAAACTTTTCTGTTTCCCATCCACTCATCAAGATTTCTCTTGAAGAGGGCCAGTGAGGTGCTCTACTTGACATGTATGGGAAAGTCTATTTCATAGCATGGGTAGTTTCTGGGTTATGAACCTGTCCCCTCACATGTTCTGTTGATTGTGGTAATGAGATTGAGGCCTCTGGAGCATGTGGTGCAGAGAGATTGGGATTTCTTTAGATGTAGCATTGCTAACAGAGCTGGAAAGACATGGCTTTGTAAGTCAAGCAAAGATTGCCTCTAAGTAGGCGATATGAGACAGAGAATAGTTTGAGTTTTTTTGAGTCTGTCCATATAGGGCAAGTGTTTAAGGCCTAGGATTCTGTTTGTGAGGTACTTTTGTGGCCTCTCCAGTTGTTGCAGGTGTCTAGTGAGGTACATGCCAAATGGGGCATTGTACTCGATGACTGGCCTAATGAGGGAAGAGTAGGGGGAGACAATGACCTCTTTCATCCTGGATGCAAAACCCTTATTAATGAGATGTGCCACATAGAAGGATTTTCTGACCACAGTGGCAATGTGGTGTTCAAAAGAGAGGTTTTGCTGTCAACCTGTATTCCCAGATCTCTTATAATGACTTCTGTGTTCAGTGGACTACCATCAAGGTGATAATTCAAGGGAAATGTTTTTTTCCCCCAAGGGAGATGACGACACATTTTTTGGCATTGAGCTTAAGGTCATGGTTCTGACATCAGTCATTGGTTAATTGAGACCTTTCTGTAGGATGTCAACATGAGTTGGGGAGTTAATAATAGCACCCAACTTGTAATCATCTGCAAACTTTGTCAGCCAGAGTGCCTTCATATTGGCCTGGTCTTCAGAGAAGTAGATACCAAACAGGAGAGGACCCAGGACTGAACCCTGTGAGACTCCACTCATGGCTGGTTAGCAGTCTGACTTGGAGTCAGCTACTGTCACACTGTGGGTTCTATCTGTGAGCCAGTTTGCAACCTACCTAGTGATATAGTGGTTGATGCCCAGCTTAGTGAGTTTTTCTATGATTCCTGAGTGGGGAATAGTATCAAAAGCCTTGGTGAGATCAAGGTAGGCTGTATGAACTACCTTGCCTTCATCCAAAGCTCTGGTGACTGACTCAAAGAAGTTGACCAAGTTGAGCATGCATGATCTTCATAAAACCAAACTGTGTAGGATCCAGAGTTTGGAGATTTCCTATATCCTTGTTTATTAGGTCCATGATGATGAGTTACATAGCTTTGCATATCAGACTCGTCAGGCTAATTGGGTGATTATTCCCGGTGTCTGCAGTCACTCCTTCTTTGTGGAGAGGGGTGACTGTAGCAGTGCACCACCTGGCAGGGACAAAGCCTGAGGTGAGGCTGTGATTGAACAGGGCACACAGGTGAGGTGCCAGTTCACTCTGTAGTTCATGTAGAACACAGCCAGGGATATCGTCAGGTCCCATACAAGCTGTATACTTGGCCTTGGACAGTGCTGTTTTAACCTGTGCAGCAGTAATACAGGGTGCCTGGCAATCTACTGGTATTGTGGTTGGCCCTTTGGGGGGGAGAGGGGTAAAGTTAGCACTGAATTTGTCAGCCAGTATACTGGCAATATATGTTGGCTTGGTATAGGAGATACCATTGTGCAGTAGCTCAGAGCAAATCTGGGTATTGACATGGAGATTCTTCACATAAGTATAGAAGTCCTTGTGGTTGTCTGTACTATCTGCTGCAATTCTGTTTTCATAGCTAGCTTTAGTGGATTTGATGAGAGATCTATTTTGTTGAGGATGATAAGGGAGTTTTTCCAGTCTTGGAAGTTCGACTTATTCTGCATCAGTCTCCTCCTTCTGTTGTAGAGTTTGTCTATGGCAGGGGACCACCAGACTGGCTCCTTTTTTTTTTGAGGAGAGCGTCTTCGTTCTATTGGGTATAGTGAGATCCATGCATTTGTGTATGTGTTCATACAGTGCATTGGTGTATGATTTGGCAGTCATGCAACTATTCTCCATTTGCATGGGTGCTGTGAAGTTACCCACCTCTGTTTTTAGGAGCCCAAAGTTAGCTTTGGAGAAGTTTTTCATGGTGGTTACCTATGTGGGGAGGAGGAGGGATGTGGATTTCCAAGGTGATTAGTTTGTGGTTGAATCTAACTAGGGATGAGTTGATGGTCACCCATGTTAGTAATGATCAGGTCAAGGATGTTGCTATCTCGAGTGGGAGTAAGAGCGAGCTGGTCTAAAGCATTGGAATTAATGAATTCCAGAAAGCATTGGGCAAGTGTATTGGTACATGAGTAGTTTTCCCAGTTAATGGAGGGGTAATTGCAGTTCCCCAGTATGACAGTGTTAGGTTGGACCCTAATATTCTCCAGGGTGCATAGGAACATGGAGTGTGAGTCTTGGGACATGGTTGGGACCTATAGCAAGCCACAACCTGAATCTCTCTGTCTTACCCAGTGTTAGCTGTACCTGAAGTATCTCAGATGCGTTATACTGGGCTACCAGTCTGGAGGTGTGCGCATCCTTTATGAATATGGAAACACCACCACCTTTGGAGCTTCGGTCCAGGTTCTGGGGCCGAAAGGTGTGGAATGAGTTATAGCTTGGTAGTGCAGGGGTGCTTTCTGCTGCCTTGAACCAGGTCTCTGTTACAGCACAAATGTCAATGTTCTCCATTTTAAGGAGTGGTTCGAGCGAGTGCATTTTGAGATTTAGACTTCTAGCGTTGAACACCATCACTCTCAGATTGCATTTGTTTTTAGCTGTTAAAGTGATAATTTGGTCTTTGGAACACTGCCTAACCAAGGCACTATAGTTGTGGCAAGAGCCTTGGCCAGTATCTAGAAGTTATACACATATACGTGTATATATATATATATATATATATATATATATATATATATATATATATATATATACACACACACACACATTTTCCCTACTGTTGATGACTGTGCTGAATGATGTGTGAGAAAACAGCACACATATCTACAGCTCAGATGGCTTAGTGGTAAATTGCTGTAGCTATGGTGTACAGGGTCCTGGGTTCAAGACAGGCAAGAGCTGATTATTTTGTTGCTGGGCAGAACAAGGGCTATTGGATACACAGTGATTAATGTACTTTTAAGCAGTTGTAAGTGGGTTTGCATGGGTTTGTGCAATAGTAAGCAAAGCTAACTGCTAGTTAAATATGCTTACAGAGTTAGCCAACAATTGCTTAATTTGTGTAGGCATTGCTTAGCGCAGCGCAATCAGGCTTAATCCCACTTACTACTGCTTAAAATTGCTTACTCCCACTTAGCCCCATGCAAATATCTTTAAAAGAAAAGAAAAAAGAGGTGATAGGAAAGTGGTGAAAAAGGGTGCATGAAGAGGGATAAAGCTATAGGGAAAGTAGCTAGGGATGTGCAGGACAGGTGTAGGGAAGGTCCATAGTTGTCCATTTCTTTTACAGCAACAGCTGTGCTTGTATACTGAATTTGGATGCATATTTCAACTCTCAAACCCCTGAGAGAGGGGTGAGGACAACAGTAATGTGTTGTGACGCCAATTAGACCAGATTACATGTTTCCAGTGGAGACGTGAGCGAAATGGACAGTTATGTATGGGGTACAATGCTATTTTTGGAACAGATTGCCCTTTTTTTAAGGTGAGAGCGGGTTGTTGGGGAATGATAGCAGGTATATTTGGGGAGGTAGGTTGGGTTGGAAGACAGACAAGACAGACAAGACAGCATACAGGGGTGGTATATGACACATGTGGGGGTAAACACCTTGGACGGGGAGGGGTGTTTGGAAATAAGAAGCCCATGATCCCCTAAATGGAAACAGTGGGACTGAATGGCCAGTCACCACTGCACTTTCATGGCCTTGATGGTGGCTGTGCTGGGGGATGAGCAGGAGGAGCAGGTTGACCCTCTAATTGCACCACATAGCCCTTATGCTGGTGTAGCAGATCGCCACACTCCCTTCGGAGCTTGGTATGCACCAATCCCCAGACCTGATTTTGGGTGACAGGATCCTGTCCGTGCCTGCTCCCAGGGATGGGAACATCCCCATTCCATGAGGCAGTTCCACCTGAAGGTGGTGCAGGACCAGCAGATGAGGAGGTCCTGGAGTGGTTCCCAGACATGCTGTAGCCTGGTGCCATGACCAGATGAGGTGGGTCTGCTGAGACCAGCCTTCCCAAATGTGCTATGGTGTTGCAGTTTTAGAACATATGAGTTAGTAATAGTCAACACAATCCAGGTTAGTTATAACAGCATGCATAGATATTCCCATAAACCCAACACACCAGATTTGGAACAGTTGCATAGCAAACAGAACACAAGCAGATATTGAACCACAGTGGCCATTACAACAGCAGGCATGTTACATTGATAGCAACAGGTCACCAATGATAGCATTTCAACATGGAACATTAATAGAAACACATTTCAATATTTGTTGAACAATAGGACATATGTCCCAACAGTAGGTTACGCGTTAACATACCCATTGATTTGTGTGGTTAGATTATTGTTGCAGATTTGGTGAGGGGGAGAGAGAGTTGTCAATTAAAAACTTATATATCCTTGCAATATGAGGACCTCTGACCTTTTTTCCTGTTTATGTATTCCAGGTACTATGTCAAGGGAATGGCTGCCTGCTTTCACAGCACAGGAAAGCAACATGATAATAAATGTTGTGGTACTCCATCATATCATCTTATTTTGGCACAGGGAAAATGATCTGCAGGAGAGGACCACCCTGTGAAATGAGCTCGTCCACAGGGTGAATGATGTCGGCCTGCATAACCACAGTTATGAGCAGGTGTGGCATCGGACCACCGATCTAATCTGCCATGCCTGTCAGTGTGCTGCTACTGTTAGGAGGGACTAGCTAGCCACACACAGGGGTCATGCCATCCAACCTCCACTGACACATGCTGAGGAGCTCCTCACCAGCTTTGGGGCACCCACCCACCAGGCAAGCCAGCAAATTGCAGACAGCATTGTGGAGGTGGCTGCTACTAACACAATGGATGAGGAGCATCTAGGTAAAGCCCCAGGGCACATTAGTAGACCACTGTTGCTTATCCATCTTCATCTGTAAAGTATCTTCATGCATATGTCAGATAAGATAGTTTTTTGCTGCAGTGTAGTAATGAACAGATGTGCATAATCTCTAGTATTGTGGGTTTGTACTGTTGATGTACTGAAATGCTGCTCTCAACCTGTACCAATGCCATAGGTGTGGCTACTGACATTATGTCTCTCACACAACTATGTAGGTCCCTCTGCTATACATTTGGGGCAGTAGCCTGTAGCTGGTGAGTATGGGGTTGTTTTGTTCATGTTTGCCAATACACCGGCCATGTTATGGCCATGGTGTTTGCCATGTACACATTTAACACACTGACCCATAATGCATGCTGTACATGTTCACTCATTGTTGCTGTTAACTGCACTGCATCACAGTGGTCACCATGGTGGCATACCTGAAGGGTATGTATGAGTCCTGCAGTATACCTAAGAACCTGTCAGTGCAAGATGTGTGGACAGAGATGAACATAATGGTGGGACAAATGGCCTACAGTAGAGACATGTCTGAAACATTACCCTTATACAGTGGCTACAACACTGTATACACCACTATTACAATGGAAACTGTTCCTGATGTAAACAACTACAAATCAGAATACCACATTCCACACCTTTTACAACCTGTCATGTGATCCTAACATGAGCAATGAATGTGTAATAAGGAATCCTATGTTTGGACAACAAATATGGAGAATACATAGCTTAACAACCACTGGAAGCATATGTGTGCACACACTCCAAATAACATATTGTGGAAGCAGCTTGTGAGGTACTGACAGCATTCACTCTTTTTGAGTACACACCTTCCACTAAGTACAGGGCCTCAATATCACACCAAGTGATGGTCTGCTGTCCAAGAAATATGTTCATGACATTTGCCCAATCAGCTGCAATAGAGGCAGCCGTGACTTGCACACATCTTACAAACCATGGAATGGACCCCATATCCAAAAGGTAACACTCAGGAGTGGAGAAGTAGCCTTATCTTACCATTGCGTATACCATGACAAACAGGGCAGACAGTCATGTATGTGTCTATGAAGTATGGGACAGCATCAATGTAGAAAATAAAAAGATGCCCATCCAAGACAGATGACAACACATGTTACAAACTGGTCATGGAGGCTGCCCAGATACATGCAGCAACACTGAGGGACTTGCAGGAATGTCTAGCAAGTACTGCCTGTGCAGTACCTGTGTCAACAATCACCTGAAATTCGCATACATGTGGCCCATGGGTTAGGGTAATCAGATGGAAGAGTTGTTCCACATGAAACATGATCCAGGGCTCTCTACAGGTAGCATATGCATAATATCAAGTATCCCAAAGGCATGTGTTGCAATGTGTAATGGTGTAATGAGACCAAGGCTGAAAAACTACAGAGAGTATTAATAAAAATACATGTGGTGCACAAGCAACACCTCACCCCAGCTCAGGTCCACCATCCCCAATTTTACCTTGCTGGTGCCGGTGTACACCTTTAGGTTTGCTGTTCATTAGCAAGAACTAGGCTGGTAGACATGGTGTTCTGAATTTGGAACACTGCAAAATAACCCTCATGTGTGGCCCATAGTTGTCAAGCATCTGCAATAAGGCTGAGGATGGGGAGGGGTGTCATCCTGAAACACAACATTGAACTGAAGCATACATCTAAAGCTCCCTAGGAATGTCTGTATCTGAACACAGTCAAGGTCATGAATTGCGTGAGATATAAACCTGACTCCACAGCAATAGTGAAGGCACTGTGTGACCTCCAAGGGCTGTGCACATGAGCTGATCTTGCAGCCTGGCAGAGTTTGGGGACATTTTTAGGGAGTGACCAAATAATGGCAAGTGAGGATGGGCCATGCTAGTATACCCCTTCCAGGAATAGTGACTGCTGTAGTTCACTTAACAGGTGCTGCAACAAACCATTGTGTTCAGGGTGTGCACACTTATGCAACCCACATATTGTATGCATCTCATTCAGCATCTTCATCACTGACACATTTGTTTGATACTGCATTTGATTGCACAGGTCATATGTCACATATCAGGCGTGTAATGTTAACATATTCAGTATTGTGGCCCCATTACATATCATGGAAGAGGCTGGCATGTCAACAAAGGTGTGTACACTCCTCATATCCACATTAAGCTTTGAAGGTTGCCAGTATAATTGGATGTTATTGCTCATACATGCACTGTTGATGATGACACCTGCAAATCAGAGGTCAGGCATTAACTATTGATATTAGTCCTCATATCATCCCAGGTATGTGTCAGACAAACACTTAGGGACTTTGAGCAACAGAGCAAACATAACTGCCACACATATACACATTCAGCAATGGTGTGTACACTTGTCAGTTATGGTGCACAATACATGCCAGGGTGCTGTACAGGTGCACAGCAATACTGTGTACATGGGTGCAGTGTGTTCCAGGGGAAGGGGCATCACCTACTAACACAACTTATGCATCACAGAGTTGTATAATGTTGGTGTCTGTGTTGGAGTATGTGATGGGAGCAGGATGTGATCCACATGGATGTCGGTCAGCAACACTAACAGGTGGAGGTGTACGTGGACGTGCAAGAACTCACAGCTGCTCCCATAGTGGCAGTACCAGCACCAGCACTGCAGGGGGGTGCTGGCCACACCACAACACAGCAGGCCATCTGCACATGGTCCTGGCCAGTCCTAATAGGGAGACGGATCCAGCGGACAATTGTCATCATCAGGGGTACCCCTGGCAGGCACAGTTCTTGTGTCCATGGCTGGAGACAGTGAACTGTACACTCTGCCATGTATGGCCTGCAGCTGTCCAACAACTCCCATATAGGGCAGCCACATGGCAGAACTGTGTGCATACATATACACACACACACACACATCACCAGCACAGCTAGGGCACCTCCATACCTACACACACCACATCTGTACAGCCCAGTTGTTAAATAACCCCCTAACATGCACACATGATGTCAACCAAACAGCTCAGCCTAGGCCTCTGGCAAACCCACCACACACCCTGTGCATATGATGATACCTGTGCCACATCCCTGTCATCCATACTATCGATGCAGGGGCATGCTAATATGGTTCTGACGCACAGGGTGAATGTACTAAGGTTTAGCAATGTAATGCTGTTTAATGTTTTTTCAGCTGGTATGTTTAATGCTTACATGTCAGGGTGTGTAGCTGTCCAGCCATGATGCATTATAGTTGTTATTAACACTGACTGATTGTGGTCTCCATAATGTATTCTGTTTGTATTGTAAGTGTCTATGTGTCAGCAGGATGTTGATTTGCTGTCTTTTCCTGTGAGGGGTGTGGCACTGTGCTGACACATTGACTGTGTCATATCCCGGGTACAGCTGAACACAAGTAACAGGTCTGTATAACAATTACTGCATGTGCCACATGGCTGATAGGTATGAGGGGTGTATACAGGTGAGTGCATGGTGGCTGATGTCAGCAGGTCTTCTGCAGTGGACAATGGTAAGTGTACTGTGTGGCACACACCAAATGTTTGTGAATAATGCACACACACACACACACACACACACACACACACACACACACACACACACACACACACACACACACACACACACACACACACACACACACACACACAGAGGCTTTGGTGTTGATGCAATACACAGAGAATACTGTACACATGGATGTACTTAATTTTGCAGTGAACTCATTTTGGCATATGTAATTCCACCAAGACCAAATAGCCAAAACATCACATCAGTAAATACTCAGTCTGCCAGTTCAATGTCATTGACAATGGTAATGGCAGGGTGTATGTCCTCTTCTTCAATATAGTGCAGTCCTGGAGTTGGTAAACATAGGTGTGCTGGTGTGGGTGGCACCGCCACTCACTTTGGAGGGTGTGGGGTGGCATAGAACCATACATACTGTGATTAAGAAATACTTAACCTGTTAACATCAACTGTACAGTATAACAGCAGACTAAGTGGGAGGATAGGCACAATAACTCCAATGTGGGTGGCTGTGCCCACAACAACTACACCCAACTATATATACCAACTCCAGTATTGCTGTACAGCTGTATACAGGGGAAGAGGGCATTTACACATCCACTACTAGTTTTGATGGAATGAATTTCCACAAGATAATTCCTCTGAAAGGTTACCTTTTGCCAGGTCATTCTCAGACAAATGATCTCCTGGGACATATAATTTCTGCAAACTGAAGTAGATCCCTTCACATACACACACACTTACTTTGCAACACTGAGAGTAGAACCCCTACCTAGGTACTTATTGCTACTAATGTATTTGGCCTTAACTGCACACACCCCAGAGTTTTTAGGATGAGGTGTGTCCCGAGTTTCCTGTTAAGTGAAGAACATCACCAGGCCTTCTACAGTATGGTAATGGGGGATGTACTGTGTGTTAATGAACAATACATAGTATGACATACTGTCATATACACATTGACAAACACATACAGTCATAGACACTTTTGACAGACCTGGGTTTAGCAGTGTAACTACCTTGCCAGGGAGTCCATACTGTTAGGAAGTTTCTGCACACAGCACATGCATCATTGGGCTTGATAGTGTAATCAGTTACCTGTATAGTTGATGGTGACAGCGGTCATCATTCAGCAGACCTTGGGACATATACTGGGGGTACCATGGTGTAAAGACAGTATACCCAGCACACACACACTCCACATTGGATATTGTACTCACTGGAAACCATGATAATGCTCTGACATACCCACAATCACACATTAACCAGGACTACAATACAAACACTTGTCTATCTAATCAATGCTACTACATGGATATGTGTTTATTGCACATGCCACAGGGATAGTAGGGTGAGGGTTTGTCATGGCTCTCCTAATGAAAGTAACATCACCATCCCTTATAATGTATGGCAAGGTTTAGTGTATTTGGAGAATGTGGACTCAGAATGTTGTCTCCTACAAATATGCACACTCACACACATACACACACACACACACACACACACACACACACACACACACACACACACACACACACACACATACTCACATTTGCCAGGACTCAGAGGTTAACCCACACCTATCTACCCATTTGTAGAACAGTGCTATGCTGATACTGCAAACTCCAGGTAGCCCATAGGGTGAAGAGTGTCACAAGGTACATTTAATGTGAATTACAGCAGCAGCCCTTTCTAAGTATAGCAATGGGAGGTGTAATGGGTGAGAAGGCCCTCAGAGTATTTTCAACTACAAGTTTACAAACACACAGAGCCTGTTATACTCAGTTATGCACACAGACACATTTGTCAGTACTGAGGTCCATAGGTGCAGATGTTCCTAGGTGTGTACTAGCATAATGTCCATGGAGAGATGAGAAGAGTAGGGCATATGAGTACACTGGTATCATGCCACCTGACATTTGTCAGTAGGCCATCTATCAACTGATGCCACATGAGTGATCTCCAGGATAACAGTTAAAGTCAGCATCCACTCCTCTGGTTTTCTCTTGAAGAAGGCCAGTGAGATGCTCCAATTGACATGTATGCAATATATATTGCATAACATGGCCAGTGTCTGGGTTAGGGACATGTACCCAAACATGTTCTGTCAACTGTGGTAGTCTGTTTGAGGTATCCATGACATATGGTGCATACAGAGTGGGGGTTCCTAGCTGTGCCATTCATAAGACAGCTGGGCAGACATGTCAGTGTCAGTCAATCAGAAATTGCCTGTAAGGAGCCAAGATGAATTCCTGACATCTGCACATCTGTACAGAGGACAGACAGAAAGTAGCTAGCCAATAGGCTATGCATTAGGATGAATATTCTGACAGATAGACGTCTAAAACTGATAAGTATGCCATTACTACATGACAGCAGTCCTCAATGACATGTCCTAAAACATAGTAGTCTACAGTTAATATCAACATATCAAATCAATATCCAATAGGAGATGCATAAAACATACAGGTCAAACACCAAGAACACGATAGTTGGTACAAAGAGTCCAGCCTTGCATGCAGGGGCTATGGTTCCAGTGCTACAATCTACTCTTACTTGGAAGATCACTGTTAAAAGTGGTAATGTAATGATACAATACATGCATGTGTGATGGCATATAACCTGGGATACTACCCAAGTATGAAACACATACAAAGAGAAAAGATTGTGGTACTACCCATGTATACTCAGGTGTTCCATACAGTATACTCACACCCCTTGCTGCTGTAATGATAGCACATAGAAGCATGTTATGTACATGGAATTAAATACCTTAATAAAAGATGTTTAGTTTAGTTTAGTTTTACAATCAAATCTGCTTCTTTGAGTTCAGCACTTGTTCAGAACTTGTTGCAAGCATTAAATAAGCTACAAATTACTACATCACTCAACTTTCCTCACTTGTCTAGAGGAAAACAATTTTTAATACTTAATAAATAAGCACCTATCGAGGCATGTTTGAGGGTCCGTGCCCGGTGTTTTCTCCTGTCTACCTGATGAA